>NC_056743.1:1726476255-1726498297 GCF_019279795.1 Protopterus annectens | reverse complement strand
AGCAAATTAGGTAAACATCTGATCAAAAAGGTTCTTGCTAATGATGTACAGAATTACCTTAACAATTATGTCATTCCAAGAGCTGGCCTTTCAGTTACAGAGGCCACTAGACCTGTGATAAGGTAGATAAGAGAATATAGCAGTGAATCTTCATTTCAGAACATGTAGTGACTTCATTTAAGTCAGTCTATCAAAGCATGCAAAGTAGAATCCAAAGGCATAAAAAATTAATACCACCACATCCACAAAACAGCTATTTCTCAACACTAAACACATAAAAAATTGTATAAATCAAAAGCGTGTTATAATATAGCAATAACCCATGCCTGGGTGTGGGTAATGCTGGATTTAACCACGTTTGGCGTGGTTTGGTCCCGAGGGCAAAGCCCGAGGGACCAAACAAAGCCAACCGTGGGTAAATACAGCATTACCACACCCAGAATGGTTATTGCTATTATATGACATTATTTAAGAAAAGAAACTATTACTTTCTTAAATAATGGCATAGTATATGCCTGTTTACTGCCCTCGCAGATGTCTGGCATCCATGTAGTTTCTGAGGTACTCTTGGCGCCTGCACAGTACATCAGAGTTGGAGCAAAAAACGGAGAAAGCAGATCTCCATTGCTTTTTACTGTTTTAAGTTATGTTAAATGGGTTTAACATAGATAATTTAAAATAAGCAACATAGATGTCCGTTGCTTATTTTAAAATTGTCTCGCTATGTTAAACCCATTTAACATAGCGAACAGAAAAACAACGGAGATCTTGCTTTCTCCGTTGCTTTTAAAGTGTTTGTTCAAGATGTTAAATGGGTTTAGCATGAGACAGCTAAAATAAGCAACGGAGATCTCCATTGCTTATTTTAAAGCTGTCTCGCTATGTTAAACCCATTTAACATAGCGCGACAGTGTTTTAAAAGTAGAGTTATACTAATGGATAAAAGTCTGGGCGACCGGACCTTTTTCCATTAGTATAACTTGATTTACAATGTGCACGCTGGCCAATCAGCGTGCACGTTTTGGGGGGGTCATAGTATTATGATAAAATTGATAAGGACAAAAGAGCCAGTATCAGTATAGGCCTCAGCACCCCCATCGTGGGTGGGGGGGGTGCTCCCACCTCCCATTCAAACTGTAAGGAAATTAGCAGCTGTGCAAACTGCTCTTTTGGTGAACTATGTTATTACAGTATAGTAATATTTTTATATAAATGAAGTATTTGTACTTTTCTGATGAAAAAGTTTGAGTCACTCATCTTTCAATTAATTGACATTGCTCTGTAGGCATTTGGTTAAACTATCTGGTGAGTGCTGAGTTAGGAAAGTCATCCAGTTATCTGACAACAACAACAGTGTCCCTATGCATCCAGCCTCATGACTTCTTTAGGAGCAAGAGTAAATGTATTTGCTACAGCTTATGTAAAGACGTCCAGTCATATAAAGGGGCCATGTATCACAAGTAAACATCAAGATCGCCACCTCTGGCAACAGTCGGTAGCAGGCAACGTGTCTCTGTTAGCTGTAGTATTCTTTTCCCAGTACATCTGTGTACCCACCTGTATATACTTTGGATATGTATATATACCAGTGGATATAAGCTGTATATACTTTGGATATGTTATATATACCAGTGGATATAATAATACAGAGCAGCCAGACTCCCAAATTAATGGAGTTTTTAATGTGGGTAGAGAAACAAGTGTGCACATCTAGTGAATATAGGGAGCATTCTACTTGTACATTTTCCTTTTCTGTTAAGCTTAATAAAGCTAGTAAATGCAGAGTTTGTTTTCTTAAATTTAAAAATTGGCTTTTATGTAATCACAAATTCATTATAATGTAGATATTTTAGTAATATAGGAAACCTGTGATTCAGCAGTATAGATATTTACCTGTTTGCTTAATTGTATTCATACAATTACGCATTGCTCTGAATATCACTAATCTCTGCATTTAATTTTGATTTGAAGTGCTTTATTTAAGGTTTGGTCACTTCTATTTTGTATCTTATTCTAGTATTACATATGTTTTGTTTTAAATTCTGCTGGAGTTTTAAGAGCTCTTGGATAGGGTCAGTTTGTAACGTGGGAGTAAACCGGAGCACCCAAAGAAAAAACACACAATTGCAGTGAGGACATGCAGACTCCACACAGAAAGTACCCCAGCTGAGAATTGAACCAGAGAAACTCTTGCTGTGAGGCAACAATGCTACCACTGCACCACTGTGATGTCCAAAGGCTAGTTAAGGTTTGGTCACTTCTATTTTATATCTTATTCTAGTATTATATTTGTTTTGTTTTAAATTCTCTGCTCTGTTGGAGTTTTAAGAGTTCTTGGCTAGGGTCAGTTAAAAAAGTTACTAAAGAGTTCCTTTGCAAGCTGTGAATAGCATCAGTTAATTAGTGAGGGGAGATGAGAAACAGCATTGCTCATTTATTTAGAAATATCTGTAGTTAGCTGAAATGTTGTGTGGTCTGCATTGCTCTGACACTCATCTCTGCATTTAATTTTGATTTGAAGCTCTTTATTTAAAGTTTTGTCACTTCTATTTTGTATTTTATTCTAGTATTACATTTATTTTAAGTTCTCTGTTCTGTTGGAGTTTTAAGAGTTCTTGGCTAGGGTCAGTTAAAAAATAAGTTACCAGAGAATTCCTTTGCAAGCTGTGTATAGCATCAGTTAATTAGTGGGGTGAGCTGTGAAACAGCATTTTTCTTTTATTTAGAAATATCTGTAGTTAGCTGAAGTGTCGTGTGGTCTGCATTGCTTTGAATATCACTCATCTCTTCATTTAATTTTGATTTGAAGCTCTTTATTTATGGTTTGATCACTTCTATTTTGTATCTTATTCTAATATTACATTTGTTTTGTTTTACGTTCTCTCTTCTGTTGAAGTGTAAGGAGTTCTTGGCTAGGGTCAGTTAAAAATAAGTTACTAAAGAATTCCTTTGCAAGCTGTGAATAGCACAAGTTAATTAGTGGGGGTGGGGGCTGAGAAACAGCATTGCTCTTTTATGTAAAAATATCTGTAGTTATCTGAAATATTGTGTGGTCTGCATTGCTCTGAATATCATTCATCTCTGCATTCAATTTTGATTTGAAGTTCTTTATTTATGGTTTGATCACTTCTATTTTGTATCTTATTCTAGTATTACATTTATTTTGTTTTAAGTTTTCTGTTCTGTTGAAGTTTTAGGAGTTCAAGTCCTTGTTGTATCCTTAAAAAAATGGTGGCTTTTGGGTTGCCCACCCCTACTATAAATCTCATTTTGGACACTCCTCAAAGTCCCATCTCACCAGCTTATTCTACTAAGTAGACAAAGATCATTTGGGAAGGCCCACCCCCTCAGTTTCTCAACCTTGAATTATCATGTTTTATCCTTTCCCACTTAACCTAAAAAATGCACTTTATTCATCTGATTTTACTGTATTTGTGTTTTGTCCTACTTTATTACTTTATTTTGCTTTTGCTGCTTGTTCTTAAAAGTACTCAATTGCATTTATTTTGCTGCATTTATTATTGCTTGTTAGTAGCCTGATTAAATTGTAATTATTATTCTAATCCTTTTGGTTTAAGCACATGAGCTGCAGGACAATTGTTTTACATTAAGAAGGTTCATGGTCTACACTCTTGTGACAGGAGAGGTAGCTTTCATCCTTCTAATTTGGAAAATGCTGGTTGAAGGCTTAGTGTCTGTTATTCTAAAAGTGTCTTAGTTCTAGTTTAAGTACTTGGGCTTCAGGCGAGTTATTTTACATTAATAAAGTATGTGGTCTGCACTCTTGTAGGAGGTGAGGGTAGATTCTGGCCTTCTGAGCTGGGAATTGCTGGTTAAAGTCTTATTGTGTCTGCTTATTTGAACTGTTTCTTTTTGAAATTGGTGTGCCTTGTTTGCTATAGCATAGACTAGATTCAGACCTGCTAAATTTAGCTCTGTTTATTTAACTTGAGCACTCGTCCAGGCCATCTTTTTTTGGATAGGGGTTCCCCTGCACCCTAGTGCAGTGATGGTGAACCTTGTGTGCCAGGAGCTTTTGAAATGCCAAACCCAAAATAATTCAGTGCACTTCACATAGGCAATACATGCCAAAGCAGTGTCCTTGGTAACTTGGATGTTGGTGATCTCCGACATGTTACCCAAAACATTGTGGCATGTGTCATGTTTGACAAGTGTGTCATAGGTTCACCATCATTGCCCTAGTGGCAGCAGTGAGCAGTTAGAACTTGTATGATTGAAGCTTGCTGGAACAGGCCTCAAGTTTGAGTTTTTTAATGGTTAATTGGCCAATTTGTTTAAATCCATTTGCTCTTGTTTGCTGCTGTCATACTTAAGTGTGTATCTGTTCTCATGTATTAAATCAACCTAACCAGAGTTTAAATATCTTTAGCATAATCTGGTTACAGGTTTTGCTGAATCCAGATCTGTTTGTGTGATTCCTGTGTTTTTTGTTGCACCACCTTGTGTTGGCCAGGATCTGCCTGCATTTAGTGGGAGTAAGTGAACTGGTTGGAACTGGTCTGGCATAGGGTGTTGAGCTAAGAGCTCGGGGACAAGGGTTGATTGGTCAATTGCAGTATTTCTATTTTACATTAATTTTTATGGCATTTAAACCAAATATTTATGTAGGTCTGTGCTTGTTTTCCCATTGTGCATGCTGCTGTGCTCTTTTTGCACCAAGCATCACACATAGTACTCACATCTGTGTTTCACAGCCTGTAAGACCCAGCTACAAACCCAGAATACTAGTCATAGTAGACTCTATTGTGAGATACACAGATGTGCCCCTCACCAGGCTAGACAAGGAGAAAGTCATGGTAAGTTGCTTGTCAGGTGCGAGAATCCACCACATCATGCAAGCACTCAAGTCGCTGAACAACAGGTACTGTTATGACTCTGTCGTTGTCCATATTGGTGTGAATGACTTGAGACATACCTGTCTGGACTATATGAAGAGAGACAAGATTGAGCTCACTGAAAATATGTCCCAGCAGGTATTTACCTAGCCTTAAGCAGCATCCTACCATCACCCATAATGATGCCTCAAGACAAACAGAAAATTATTTACTTTAACAATTGGCTTAGTTTCTGGTGTCATTTCAAGGGGATCCAGTACCTGACAGCCTGGGAGGACATGATTGACAGACCACACTGCTTTGCCAGAGATTGCCTTCATCTGTCTACTTTGGGCTTCAGGCTTCAGACAAAGGATCTTGCCTCCCGCATAGTGCCTTTTTTAGGCAAAGTCATGAGCATAAAATTACCAACATAAATAATTCTAAATTAAATTTAAAGTCCATGCTGCTAAATGCTAGCAGTCTTAGCATGAAACTGCACTCCTTGCAAGCATTCCTTGCCTAGAGAATGCTGACATTTGCATACTTTCAGATCCCAAATGGAGGGCTGCAAAGCCAAAGGAGGTGGAGTTTCAATATTTATTAAATAAATACACATATCCAGGCTGGTCAGGCAGTATGACGAACAGGAAACACTCCAAGTGCAGTTAACTGTTGACAAATCATAGCTAGCTACAGACCCCCAACCATGACCCAGGACACCATCAAGACTCAACCATCTACCCTGATCCTGTGTGACTTTAACTACCCAACCACAGAATCGAAGACTTATTTTAACCCAAACATAAATGCCCATACATTCCTCGACTTCGTCAATGCCAATGCATTGGATCAGCTGGTCGACAGCCCTACAAGAGGTGAAAATATCCTAGACCTGGTCCTAACCAACATGAGTAGCCACTGTAGCACCCCTATAGTGTCATCCTCCTTGGTAAGATCTAGTCATGAGCACAAAATTACCAACATAAATAGTTCTTCTAAATGAAATTTAAAGGCCATGCTGCTAAACGCTAGCAGTCTTAGCATGAAACTGCACTCATTGCAAGCATTCCTTGCCCTGGAAGATGCTGACACTTGCATACTTTCAGATCCCAAAACAGAGGGCTACAAAGCCAAAGGAGGTGGAGTTTCAATATTTATCAAATAACTACATATATCCAGGCTGGTCAGACAGTATGACGAACAGGAAACACTCCAATTGCAGTTAACTGTTGACAAATCATAGCTAGCTATAGACCGCCAACCATGACCCAGAACACCCATTCCACCTATCTGGACTTACTTGAATCCATCAAGACTCAACCCTCTACCCTGATCCTCTGTGACTTTAACTACCCAGCCACAGAATGGAAGACGTATTTTAGCCCAAACATGAATGCCCATAGATTCCTCGACTTCGTCAATGCCAATGCATTGGATCAGCTGGTCGACAGCCCTACAAGAGGTGAAAATATCCTAGACCTGGTCCTAACCAACATGAGTAGCCACTGTAGCACCCCTACAGTGTCATCCTCCTTGGTAAGATCCAACCATAAAGCGATCACTTTTGAACTCACCATCTACCCTGCCCCCCTCCCCATTGTCAAGGTCAAATGAAAAAACTTTCCCAAAGCTGACTGTAATCTCCTCAGAGCAGGTATAAGCAGCTTCACAAGCACAATCCCTTCAGTTGGAACTAGTACTAATGTCCAAGCCTACAGCAAAAAACTATATGAGCACCTAGATAGCAGCAATAAACAAACTCTATAATAAAAGGAAAAAACTGCTGTCCATGATCAAGAAGGAGCAGGTGCCAAGTTGGAAGCAATTTCTCCTTTATCTAAACAAGCAAATAAGGTCACTGGTGAAATCCTCTAAGGCTAACTTCAAGTTCAAATTGGCCACATCCACTAAGGACACTCACAAGGCCTTCATCACATATGTCTGCAGTCTCAAAGTTAACACCCAAATCTGCTTTGAACTGGAGGTCAATAACACCACATACACAAATGCCATAGATATTGCCAACCTGCTGGCAGACAGCTTCAGTAAATACTTCACCCATCTGCCCCCACCATCAGTAAACCAGGACATCACTAGCACCTGCTCCCCCTCCGCCATCACCAGGGAGCAAGTCCTTAATGCCCTCCCAAAGGCAAAAATTACAGTCTCCATGGGACCCGATAACATCCCTGGCTGTATCCTACATGAACTCAGGCATGAGCTCTCAGCTCCATTAGACACCCTATTCAACCAAAGCCTGAGCACCGGCTTCGTCCCAGCTGAATGGAGGACAGCTGCTGCCATCCCACTACACAAAGGTGCCAAATAAATATACACAAGGTCCTCCTCATCAAAGGTCCAGCTTGCTAAACCGTAGAAAGTAAACAAATAAAAGCCACTGGAACACCAGGCTGGAAAAATAATATAACATAGCAAATTTATTAAAATAACAAAATGCAGATGAGTGCTTTCAGGTAAATCCCTTCATCAGACAACTCATATAATATTAAAAATTCACATTTAAAAGAAATAGTAACTAATGATTTTTCAGTGTTAAACTCTCCACCTATTTAGGGCAGGTTTGAGGGGTATTACTCCATTCAAAGCAGGGACTTTATCTGCCCTTAAATCAATAATCCATTTTGTCTCATTAAATTCAATTAAATTCACAATGTCACCACCCTTAGCATTCAATTTCGCAAATTGTAACACCATAAAATCAGCTGTGTCCCCATGTTACTCATGACATGTTGGCATAAAGCATTATAGACATTGCCCAAGTGTGTTGCTGATAAATGCTTTAAAATCCTTTCCTTTAAGTGGCAATTTGTCTTGCCGACATAAAATGAGCAACATCCTCTGTACTGAGCCAAATATATAACATTCTTACATTGACATTCAGCATACTGGGCCAGAGAGTAACTTTTGTTGGTATTGGGATAAATAAATAGATTATCCCTGGGATTCAATAAATGATTTTTTTTCCATGCAGGAAAAGTGTAGCCATTCGTGGATGAAATATGGCCGCCGAGCAATCCAGTAAACTACTGTTCTGACATGCACAAGCCTGCCTACACTATTCCTGCACAGACAGCACTGCATAATGCTAATGACCTCATTTGCTGATGAAAAACATGCAAATGAGATGAATTAATGATTCAGCAAGCAGGCAGGTATCTGTGCAAGAATAGTGTTAGCTGCAGAAATGTGTTTGGCTACTAGTCGAATGCATTTCTGCAAAAATTAAAATGGAAGCATGACAGCTCTAATAAAAGCATGTATTATAATCTTTAGGTGTGACAATGACCAAATATATGGCCATTGGCATGGAAAAGTGTTTCATTTTTCTAAAACTAAAAAAATTTTTTTGGCCAGTTTTGGCCATTTAAGCATATGGCAGCAGCATGCAAAAGGGATTGTGCCTAAAAAAAATGTGAAAACACAATTTTAGGGGAAATCTGCATTTTGCCCATTATAGTCTATTCTGGTGAACTTCCTATTACCCATCCAATCATCAAGATTTTTCTTGAAGAGTGCTAATGAGGAGCTCGTTTTTACATAGATAGGTGGTCTGTTCAAGAGTATGGGAAGTCTCTGGGACAGGAATCTATCCTTCCAGCATGTTCTGTTTACTGTGGTGACAAGGTTTAGGTCCCTAGAGCATGTAGCTCGGAGGGATTGGGATTTCTTTAAGTAGAGCATGTCCAACAGCTCTGGGTTTGACATAGCTTTGTATGTTAGGCAGAGATTGCCTCTGAGTACACAATATGCAACGGAGTAAAGCTGGAGTTTTTTGAGTCGGTCTGCTTAGGGCATCTGTTTGAGGCCAGTAATCTTCTTTGTGAGGTATTTCTGCGGCCTTTCCAGTTGTTGTAGATGTCTTGTGAGGTACATACCAAAAGGGCATTGTACTCTATAATGGGTCTAATGAGTGATGAGTAAAGGGGAACAATTACCTCTTTTTCTGGATGAGAAACCTTTTGTGATGAGGTGTGCTACATAGAAGGATTTCCTGACCACTGTGGTGATGTGATTATCAAAGGAGAGACTACTGTCCACCTGTGTCCCAAGGTCTCATCACACTTTCGGTGTTAAGTAGACTACCGCCTATGTGGTAGTTCATGGGAACAGAGTTTTTACCAAAGCGGGGTTCCAAAGGGGAAAGGCTCTAGTGTAGTGCAGTAACAACAGACTAAGGCAGTGGGGTATGCAAATGATGGGAAATTTACTGAATCACAAAAATATTCTAAGTGCCAAACTGCACGTAACTGTGTAGGCACTATAACACGATCGTGTAAGCAGGAGGAGCAGCAGACATGAAAAGGGTGTGTGTCATGCTTGGTGTATGTACATTGGAGCTCCATGGCTCCCAGATAAGCTTAGCTAAGCACAGCTAAGCAAGGGAATGTGTCTGAGGCTGCATTAACTTATTCCATGAAATGAAGAGCGTGTTCACATCCAGGGAGGGATATTTCTCAGTGTTTACATAAGCTAAATGGGTTTGCATGCCATGCACTGGGTCAAAAAAAAAAAAAACCAGAAATAGCAGGACTGTTTAAATCTGGGCACTGGGTTTGTGTGGCATTCCTCGGGGATAAAAAGGGGAGGAAATGGGAAGGGAAAAAAGGGAAATAGTAGAATAAAATTGAAATAAATAATAATGAATAAAATAAAAATAAATACAATTTATAATATATATATATATATATATATATATTTTTTTTTTTTTTTTTTTTTGAGTGCTTGCATTGCAATTTACTCCTTTTACTTACATTTTCTGTATAATTGAATTTTAGATGCTTAATTACTTTTCTTTGTATAACCCTGTTCTTGTTGTTAAAATTTAGAATTTTCTGTAATTTGTTCATGTATTGGAGCTTTTCTCCTTGGGTCTCCACTGAAAATGGGCCTCAAGCCCAGTTGGACATACCCAGTTAACAAATGTCAATAAATAAATAAAAGCAATCAAGTTCAAATTCCATAGCTAGCAGGTGGAATGCATCATAGTCATCTTATCATACAGACAGCATCTGCAGCACAACAGTATAAACTATGGAAACATCTTACAGTCTGTTTTTTCCCACAAACTCTGCACCATTGATGTACAGACGTGGTGGAATTTTAACTGTAAAAATGTTAGGGGCTGCCATTGCTTTGATCCATCAATATGTCCTAGAGGCTGAGGACGGTGAGGAGGATAATGCTGCTAACCGCCAACCACCTCAGACCGAGGAGGAGGAGAAGAGTGTTCAGACCCAGGGTAACTTACCAGGGGCTACATGATCTTGGAGATAGTAGAGCGCTACAGGGTGGACATATACATACTGCAGCAAATCATTGAGCTGTGCCAGCCTCAACTCAGACCCAGAGCCAACAGAGGGGAACCCATCCTAGTGGATACCAAGGTATGTGTAGCCTTAAGAATACTAGCTACTGTTACTTTCCAAAAACCAATTAGGGACATCATGGGGGTCTCACAGGCATCTGCATCCAGGGTACTCCACCAGTTTCTGGATGCCATGCTTCCAGATGCCGCTGAGCACATTTACTTCCCCAACACCCATGAAAAGAGGACCAGCAATATGCATCTCTTTCACCATGTAGCAGAATAGCCAGAGATACTGGGTGAGATAGACTGCATGCACATCCACCTCAGAGCTCCACCTGCTGAACAGGGTAGGGTCTACATAAACCATAAGGGATTACCCTCCATCAACTTCCAGGTCATGTGCAATGCCCAGGGCATTATCACGAATGTGTGCTGGCAGCCCTGGAAGCTATCATGACTCTTACATCTGGCATTCGTCACAGCTATACCAGGCATTTGCCAGTGGAGGTATCCCATATGGCCATCTGGTGGGGGATGCTGGCTATGCACTGGTGCCATGGATGATGACACCTATCAGAAATGCCCACACACCCACACAAGAATGCCATAATGAGGCACACACACAAACCAGGATCATTATAGAACATGTTTTTGGGATTCCCAAGTCACGGTTCTGCTGTCTTGACATATCTGGTGGAGCTTTGCAGTACTGTTCAGCCACATATGCACACATGTTCATAGTATGTGCCATGCTGCACAATATGATCCTTTGGAAATAGCTGCAGCAGGAACAGCACGAGGGAGGGTGACACACCCCACCAACATTACCAAGGTCCCCACAGGCACAGCGGGACTCAGAGGAAGCCCCTGAGCCTGCTCCTGTAGGCAGATGGAGAAGTGCCCAGTATGCTCAGGCCTTGGCAAAGAGGCAATGCATAGCACACACACTAACACTGTAGGAACCCCAGGGACTGACACCTCTCTCTGACTCATACGCACAGTAAAATGGATGACTCACACATCACATTACCTATAACTTACCATGTATAGGCAGTGTACAATGTGCATCCAACATAGGCGGCCCTCAAGCACCATCCTCACAACTGCCACAGGCACAAGGTAAGTCAGTCATCTTAACAATAAATGAATAGATTAGTATGTTTTGCTAGCATATCTATAGTAATGCTGCATGCATGCAAGGAAATAGGATGGCCTACTGGGACAGAAGCTGACAACTGACATCTATGTGAGACACCAGGAAATGTCTGCCCAATACTGGCCTCCCCACACTATACAATAGTACCCAGGGTGACAAATCTCACTGCAGTATACGTGTGGGGACAACTAACTGGGGGGGTCATAGGTCACAGCCATGTATGTCAGTGTGGGGGTCCTATGCCCACCCCTCAGACCCACACAGCAAGTCATCTGTAGAAAACCAGAGTGAAATGTCTAGCAAAGCCCCAGAAATGCCAACAATGTTGAATTACCCCCTACAGACTCACATAGCGAAAGCACAGCAGGTCTCACAGTTGCAGTAAGGCTATGATCGGTAAGAAATCTGAAACTCAAATGTACGCCATTGCAATCTGACCTGTGGTCTTTACTGGTAGACATCTAGTCCCTAAGACAGGGCACAATAATATGGTAAATGGAACCAAAATGTAATGCCAGTATCAGCACAGCATGTACAAATGTGTACAGTTTACAGGTGTGCCCCCCCCCATATACCCACAGAAATGAAGTAACATGTATGTTTGCAGGGAAATAGCAGCATAACACACATTGGAAGGGCTGTCCCAATGCACATGAAAACATGTTGCATGTCCACAATATGCAGGGGTCAATGAGCTATGTGTATGTGTGGTTAATACTGTCAGGATCTGGCCAGCACATTCTCGTGGCAGTTGTCTTGTAGTGCCATAGGTGCATTGGTGTCTTTGACAGGGCTATGTGATAACTGCAGTGCCAACCATTATCCATATCAGTGACACCTATTGCTCCGCCACTGACATACCTGGAAGTCACAGTGCTATGTGGAATATGTTACACATATAATGGATGTCTTGAAGGCTGTGTAGCCAAGGTGTTAAGGCTTATGTGAATATAGTGCTTTTTTCGTACTGTTGCCAGTGGTTATTTTCAATAGTTCTTTTATTTATGTTTGCTTTTGCATATAATGGACATGCCTGCACAGTAGAATGCACTCTGTACCCACACCGATAACTCCCAATCTCTGACAGCAAGATGTCTGGACAAGGGGAGAAATAAAAGTGGAACAAAGGCACAATAATAGGCATGTGTTGTAAGTATCATCCTTACATACTGAGAAAGTTGGTAGGGTGAGGGTTTTGCAGTAGTGGGAATTGTCTGAAGGTTAGGTAGTCTGAAACAATAATGTCTGTCATTATTTTGTAATATCATTCTTCAATTATATGTAACTAACTTGCCATAAAAACACAAGTTTACATAGATAGGATGAAACCTCTAGCCAAACACCTGGACAATCTGCCAAAAATGTACAGGTGAAAGGTGTGGCCACACAAGGATATGACATCTCAGATTACAAAGATACCACACAAGCAGGAGATCCCCAACCAGTATATCTCCAAGTTGCTGGACTGTTTACACAGCACATCATCAATCAAATGGCTGAAGCCACACCTCACAACTGGCCTTGTTGGGCAAGAATGTACATAGCTGCCCCATAATATTGGTCTATGCATCATACAACTAGTATTCCTCTGGTAAAGTACTATGATGATCTGAGGATGTCTGTCACTAGGTAATGACACAATACATTGCAGTGTCAGACTACAGACATGTCAGAAAATGTCTGCTAAACAAACCCAGTACCATAAGGAAAGTTCTGTGTACGCCTGAGAGGTATGGCTGTAGCATACAAAACTCTGGACTGAAGTACACATCTCTGGAATGGAGTCCCACTCTAACTATAGAAGGTCACACTGGGCATACTCTTACACTTAGAAAATCACAGGACATTTTGGTACCAGAGAATCACAAGACATGTTGGTACCCACATCGAATTATATGACTGTATTGTGTATATATGTCTGTACATACAGACAACTATGTACACCTTAACTGTCCCCACACACATATGTGATATATCTGCATTTGTTGTGTGTGATACACAGATATATATATATATATATATATATATATATATATATATATATATGTATATAAATATATATATATATATATATATATATATATATATATATATATATATATATATATATATATATACATATAGGCAACAGATAACATATGGCAAGCATACACACACATAGATGTGGGGAAGTGAGAGACAGACAGTGATAGAAAGAGAGACACAGGGGGACACAGAGTGAGTCATACACACGGATACCCTGAATTGCATACAGTGTTGTCCTTCTGTGGACAGTGGCATACCACTTGTAAGCAGTTGCACATGCCAGCATAAAAGGTGAGCCCCATTGTGTTATAGTACTGAGGTTGGGTTTATAATATCACGTCATATGTGTGTGTGTGTGTGTGTGTGTGTGTGTGTGTGTGTGTGTGTGTGTGTGTGTGTGTGTGTGTGCACGTGTGTGCGTGTGTGTGTGTGTGTGTGTGTGTGTGTGTGTGTGTATGCACAAAGTCATGCCATGTGGCTGCCCTACACAGGGGTATATTGGACAGTTATGGACTGTACATGGAACTGGTATTGCCTGGGGTCTCACTGGCATAACCAGGCCCAAGGCCAGATGCAGTAATGCTTCCTGATGGTGACTGCTGTCTGCTGGACCAGCCAGGACCACGTGCCCATGGTCTGCTCCTTTGTGATGTGGACAGCAACCCCCCCCCCGTTCGGTAGTGCTGGTGTCACTGCCACTAGGGGAGTGTGAAGGTGCACAGCCCCATAGACTCTCAGTTGATGTTGATGCTGACCTACGTCCACATGGCTTACACCCATCTTCCACCACACAGTCTAGCACAGGCATGCCATGGTCGAGGATTGCTAAGGTCTCACTCCATCTATTCATGACCTCAGTATTTTGGTGTGTGGCCTCAACAAGGTCATGTATGTTGCTATGTAAATCAGGAAGAGCTGCATCCAACACCCTGAGTATTTGTCTGGTGTTGCATTCACTACATACCTGTGCATCCATGACAGCCCAAAACATACATCTGGTGGCACCTGTTGTGGCACGTTTGATAGTGGCTTGATGAGCAGTAGTCTTGCGAGCAGCCCTGTCCATCCGCCTGTGTAGGACCTTGCA
Organism: Protopterus annectens; assembly: GCF_019279795.1. Taxonomy (NCBI): domain Eukaryota; kingdom Metazoa; phylum Chordata; order Ceratodontiformes; family Protopteridae; genus Protopterus; species Protopterus annectens. Next base: position 1,726,483,862 of record NC_056743.1, on the reverse strand, counting down.
TGCATTCTAGCTATGGCCAGTGTCTACACTCACTCCTGCCATAGTCACCACACTAGTGTGTTCCATGCCACCACCTGCCAACTGTCCATCATATGTGGATGCTGGGGACAGGGCATGTGTAGGCTAGTGACTGCGTGTGGGGACATTGTGGATAATTGTGGAATGCCAACCGATGGCACAGATTCAGCCCCTGATAATCCCACTTGTGCCTGACTTTGACCATCATCATTGTCAGAGTCTGCAGAGACACTGACATCAGATTATGCGTGGGACTGACCATGACCACCATGACCACCTGTGGGGCAGAAGACAACATATGTAATTTAATACCTGCACTATAACACTTTCTGCTACACACGCAAATGCACACACACACAGACACATGCACACATATACTGGTGAGGTGGCAGATGGACATTACACAGACCTCACAATAGCCAACTGGTGATATTCACAACACAGTCAGACCACTACATACACACCCTGGACAGGCCCTCAACATCATGCAGTGCAGCCCTTTCCACATAATGTTACTACTTATATACACCTCTGTGATACGTGAGTAGTGTTAGCTGGTGATGGGCCTTCAAGTAGCACACAACTCCTGCAGAACATACCTTTAAACTGTGCAGAGTGTTGCTGAATGTCTGCATGTGTGGCTCATATTTCTGGTCTGTTCGCCATAAATCCTGCATTTGGCTGACACATTACTGGGATGATATGAGGACTGGTGTCAATAATTAATGACATATTTTGAGTTTCACACTTCAAAACCTGCAGTACATGTATGTTACAACAGAACTGGTCACACTAACAACCTTCTAAGCTTACAATGGATGTTATAAGTGTAGACACCCCCTGTTAACATGCCAGGTTTGTCTGATATATAACATGAGACCACAGAAATCATGTAATAACATTTCCCACCTTTAATGTGACCTATAACCTGTGCAATCCAATTGAAGAACAAACACATCAGTTAGGGGTAACATGTAGACATTCAAATATGTAAGATAGGCTGGTTGCATGCCTGTGTACACCCTTAAATTAATACTTTGCTAAAGCACCTATATTTCATAACAGCAGTCAGTCCTCTTGGGAAAGTGTATATCAGCATGACACATCTCAACTTAGCAATATTTGTACACTTTCCCTTGTAGAAGCCCTCCAACTCTGTCAGCACAGGCCTCTTCAGGGAACCCCACAGATGTTCTATTGTGTGTAGGTGTGGACCATGGCTGGGCCTTTCCAAAACACTGATTGTTTTCTGGTGAAGACATTCTTTTTTGGATTTTGATGTATGGTATAGGTCACTGTCATGTGGAAAGGTGTAATTCCTCACCATCCACAGCCTTCTATCAGACACATGAAGATTTGGGGCCAGAAGGGACTGGTATTTGGAACTGTTCCTAATCCCCTCCACCTTGGCTAAAGGCCCACTTCCAGCTTATGAACAGCAATCCCAAAGCAGGATGCAGGGATGGTGTTCTTTTGGTGACGCACAGTGTTGTTATTGTGCCAAACAAACCTTTTAGTATTCTGGCCACAAAGTGCAACCTTGGTCTCATTACACCATAACACATTTCCCCACATGCTTTCGGGAGACCTGATGTATTTTTCTTGAGAAATTTGCCAGACCTGGATGTTGTTCTGTGTGAGAAAAGGCTTCCATCTTCCAATCCTACCCCATAGGCCAGACATGTGAAGAATACGGGAGATTGTTGTCACATGTAGTACACAACTTGTACTTGCCAGAGATTACTGCGACTCCTGTAATGTTGCTGTAGGTCTCCTGGCAGCCTCCCTGACCAGTTTGGGACTTGTCTTTTCCACACATTTGGAGGGATGTCCAGTTCTTTGCAATGTCACTGTTGCCCCATATTTTCACCACCATTTCATGACTGTCTTCACTGTGTTCCATGGTATATGCAATGCTGTGGAAATGTGTGTGTATCCTTCTCTGGGCTGATACCTTTCACAAATGAGATGCCTTTGCTGCTTCGTAAGCTGTATGTGAACTATGGCTGTTGCTGTAGCAGGCAACTGAGTACATTTTAGGATAATCCTGGTAGGACAGCTGACCGTTATTTGTTGTTAATCAAAGAGTCTCTGTAATTGATGGCAGGTGTGTACCCAAGAAGACATAATGCTGTAACTATTATTGACAGCTGCTTCAACACAATATTAGCTTCAGCCTGTACACACATATGCATCTAGCTTCTTGTACATTTTTTATGTCATAATTGTTCCCTTAACAGATTTGTTTGCTTTACAATTGAATTGTACAGGTTATAGGTCACATGAAAGGTTGGGAGGGTTCTGAAATATTTTATTGTGCTCTCATTTTTGTATATCACAAATACCTGCCATTCTAACAGGTGTGTGTACACCATTTATATGCACTGTATAACATTAATTTATAAAATTTGTCCCTAGTTTTGGGCCTTTGTACCCCCATTTTCTCAGTCTTTGTCAAGATTTCTTGCAATGACAGATTGTGAGGTATGCTACAGATATGTGACATGTCCTGCAAATAGGCCCTTGTGATGACCACTGTAATGCAATGCAGTTAACCCCGCCACAAGTGAACATGCAGATGTTGCAAAATGTCTGAGAGTAAAAATTGTGTGCATGGTCACATGCATGACCTTAACATGCCTGGGGTACTGGTGAGCCACAATAGGAAGATCCCATACTCACCGGCTTCAGGCTACTGTCCCACATCCAGACCAGAGGTACCTATGTAGTTGTTGTGGAGAGGTATTGTCAGCAGACTCACATTTGGCATTGGTACAAGATGAATGCTACTTTACTGCACAGGTACAGTACAAGCTCTGATAGTACACAATTTGCTGTCCTTCACCATAAATGTGCACTTGTGTGCATTACTAAACATCACCACAAATGCAGTTTGAACTGATATATGTATCTATATACTCTATAGAAGACAGTATGACTGCTCAATGATTAAATTGATGTGCACTGTGGTCTTACCTGGACATTCCTCGCCTGTTGCCTGGGTGCCACATAGCTCCACAACTTGTTTTTCTTGTCTTGGCTGTTTTATGGGGGCTGCCTCAAGGTTGGTAAGGAGCTCCTCTGTTGCCATAAGTGAGATCTCTGTGGCTGGACCCCCACCTGTAGCAGTACAGTCCTTGGCCACAGCAGCAGCCCTTTGCTGGCCACAACGTAGCAGGTCAGTTGCCCAATGCCTGACCTGATCATATGTGCGTCCATGGTGGCCCAAGGTGTTAACTCTGTGGACATGGTCATCCCACAGGGTAGTCCACTCCTCCAGATCTTGTTGGCTACAGCTGAACAGCACCGCATGGTGCTGAATTATGGCATCAGTGATAGCTGCATTCTCATCTGCAGTATATGCTGGCTGATGCTGCATGCCACCTTGAAGACATAAACAAGGAAACACATCACAGGACCTCAAACATTCCAAGAGTTATTTACAGAACTAGCACATCAATATTGCCTATCATTAGCCATCACTTACAACCGCATCATACACCTGTCATCTGTCAGCACAGTATGAACCTGCATTGCACTCCTGGTCCTGATGTATCATGTTCCCCCCAATGAGAGCTAGTGCATTGCATAAACCACCATTCATTATTCACGTTTGAGTAGAGGGATGACAGTGGCCATCTTCTTTGCAGATGAGATGTCAATGGTGCTCAGGCTTTGTTTGCTTGTGTACAGTGTGTAATGGAGCTGGAAGCATAGGCCTGAGTTCATGTAGGATGCAGACAGGAATGTTATTGGGTCCCCTGGAGACTTGCTTTTGTTGACTTTGACTCGGCAATATGCACCTGCTCTCTGATGATGAGGGGAGAGGTGTGGGTGGTGTGCATATCTACCTATACTGATGGTAAGCCAGGGATGTGATGTGTTCCCTAAACCTGTCTGCAGTATGTTGGCTACAGCTATGGTGTGTGTGTATGTGGTGTGATTGACCACCATTACAGGATGGGTTGGGTTGCTGCCTCTGAGATGGCAGACATATGTGAAGACAGCCTTGTGATTGCCCTTGATAGATGTGTCCAATTTGTACTCATAGTTAGCCTTACAGTAATCCACCTGTGACCTTATATGCTCGTTCAGACAAAGGTTGACTTGCTGCCAAGTTGGTGCCTGTTCCTTCCTTGCCCTGTACAGCCAATATAGCAACCAGTTATGTGGTTTGTGTATTGCTGCTGTCCAGCAAAGGGGCTCACTCTACCTTGGTTGAGACAGGTTTTACAAGTAAGGTATTGCTGAGTCAATACAGTTATGTAGGTGGTCATATAGCTGTTTGGAGTAGGAATGGACAAAATGTCATAACACAGTTGGACACCTCTCCAAGTCCAACCTGATAATCATGCTTATTCTAGTACCCATGTTTGTGTCAGGGCAATGCAAAAACCAGTAGTTGTAGAAATCTAACTCTGCTGGATGCACAGAAACTAAGATCACATATATGTACATGTACAGCTTATTTACCTGATATTTTGCATCCCATGTCTGTTGCTATGAGGCAGCCATGTACAGCTACTCATACATACATGTGCACAAGTAATACCTGATATACATTTTTGTTCTGTGTTAGTATGGTACACTGTATTTACACTCTTGTTGCTCAGTCATTCCTGTCAACTTGTTAGAGCAGGACATCTAGAGGATGCCGCACACACATGGGGGGGGGGCTAAAATTAGTGACACTTTCTTAATATTGCTGTAACACACTAAAGTCATTTGATAGCACAGTAGCCTTTACATTCACAGACATACCCTGGAGGATGTCCAACACTCATGTAGCAGGAAGAGTGGAGAAAGGCTAGGAGTGTGGTAGTGAGAGTAGGAACTTTTAATGTTGGCAGTATTACTGGTATGGGAGCAGAGCTAGCTGATATGATGGACAGAAGTAAAGTTGATATATTGGGTAAGCAAGAGACCAGATGAAAGGAGGGTAAGGCTAGGTGTATCGGAGGTGGGTCCAAATTGTTCTACCATGGTGTGGATGGGAGGAGAAATGGTGTAGGGGTTATCCTGAAGGAACAGTATGCCAAGAGTGCGTTTGGAGCTGAAAAGAGTGTTGGATAGAGTGATGTTTATGAAGCTGGAAATTGATGGTGTAAGGATAAATGTTGTTAGTGCATATGCTCCTCAAGTTGGGTGTGAGATGGATGAGAAAGAAAAATTTGGGGGTGAGTTGGATAAAGTGGTGATGACTGTATCCAAGGGTGAGAGAGTGGTGATTGGAGCAGATTTCAATAGGCATGTTGGAGAAGGGAACAGAGGGGATGCGAAAGTAGGTATGGTGTTAAGCAAAGGAATGAAGAAGGTGAGATCATAGTTTATTTTGCAAAATAAATGGACATGGCTGTGGTGAATACAAATTTTAACAAGACAGAGGAGCATAGGATGACATACAAGAGAGGAGAAAGATGCACACAGGTGGATTATATCCTATCCATGAGGGCCAGTTTGAAGATTGGAAACTGTAAAGTGTTGACAGGGGAAAGTGTAGTTAGGCAGCATAGAATGTTGGTCTGTGGGATGATGTTGGTGATCAAGAAGAGGAGAAGGAGTGTGAGGGCAGCACCGAGGATCAATTGATGGAAACTGACAAAGGCTGATTATGAGGTTGAGTTCAGGGAAGAGTTAAGACAAGCACTGGGTGGCAGTGAAGAGTTACCTAATATCTGGGTAACTACAGCAGAGCTAACAAGGGAGATGACTATAAAGGTGCTTGGTGTGACATCTGGACAGAGGAAGGAGGACAAGCAGACCTTGTGATAGAATGAGGAAGAACAGGAGTTTCTACAGAGAAACAAGTTTGAAGAAGAAGTGGGATTGTCAGAGAGATGAAAGTAGACAGGAGTATAAGAAGATGAGGTGCATGGCAAAGAGGGAGGTAATGAAGGCGAAGGATGAGGTGTACGAAGAGTTGTATGAAAGTTTGGACACTAAGAATGGAGAAAAGGACCTGTACCGATTGGCTAGATAGAGGGATCGAACTAGGAAGGATGTGCTGCAGATAAGGATAATAAAGGATAATGAGGGAAATGTACTCACAAGTAAGGAGAGTGTGTTTAGCAGATGGAAAGAGTACTCTTAGGGGCTGATGAATGAAGAGGATGACAGAGAGAGAAGGTTGGATGATGTGGGTATGGTGAATCAGGAAGTGCAAAAGATTAGCATAGAAGAAGTAAGGATAGCTATGAATAGGATAAAGAATGGAAAGGCTGTTGGTCCAGATGACATACCTGTGGAAGCATGGAGGTGTTTAGGGAAAATGGCAGTGGAGTTTTTAACCAGATTGTTTAATGAAATCTTGGAAAGTGAGAGGATGCATGAGGAGTGGATAAAAAGTGTGTGGGTACCGATTATAAGAACAAGGGTGATGTGCAGAGCTGTAGTAACTACAGGTTATAACATTGATCAATCACAGCATGAAGTTATGGGAAAAAGTAGTTGAAGCTAGATTAAGAAGGGAAGTGATGATTAGTGATCAGCAGTATGGTTTCATTCTGGGAAAGAGCACTACAGATGCGATGTTTGCTCTGAGAGTGTTGATGGAGAAGTACAGAGAAGGTCAGAAGGAGTTGCATTGTGTCTTTGTGGAGTTATTGAAAGCATATGACAGGATGCCTAGAAAGGAGTTGTGGTATTGTATAAGGGAGTCAGGAGTGGTAGAGAAATATGTAAGAGTGCTACAGGATATGTGCAAGGGTAGTGTGACAGCTGTGAGTTCTGCAGTGGGAGTGACAGATGCATTTAAGATGGATGTGGGATTACATTAGGGATCAGCTCTGACCCCTTTCTTATTTGCAAGGGTGATGGACAGCTGACATGAAAGGGGGCCCAGGTTGGGAAAAGGGGGGTTTTGGAAAAACAAAAAAAGCCAGAGGGGGGGGGGAAAAAAAAAAGGGGGATTAATGTTTGGGGTTTGGAAAATGGGGGGGGGCTGGAAGGGAGGGAGGGGGGCCCTGGGGGGGTTTATTTTTAATTTGGGAAAGAAAGGGACTTTTTTTTTTTTTTTTTTTTTTTTTTTTTTTTTTTTTTTTTTTTTTTTTTTTTTTTTTTTTTTTTTTTTTTTTTTTTTGTGTTTTTTTTTTTTTTTTTTTTTTTTTTTTTTTTTTTTTTTTTTTTTTTTTTTATAAAAAAAAAAAAAAAAAAAAAAAAAAAAAAAAAAAAAAAAAAAAAAAAAAAAAAAAAAACAAAAAAAATTCAAAAAAAAAAAAAAAAAAAAAAAAAAAAAAAAAAAAACACCGGTATTAAAAAAAAAAAAAAAAAAATAAAAAAAAAAAAAAAAAAAAAAAAAAAAAAGGGGGAATTTTTGGAAGGCGGGGGGCCCCAGGCAAGAGGAAAAGAGGAAGGCCTAAGATAAGGTTTCTGAATCTGGTGAGAGAGGACATGCAGGTGGTTGGTGTGACAGAGCAAGATGCAGAGAACAGAAAGAAATGGAGACAGAAGATCCACTGTAGTGACCCCTAACAGGAACAGCCAAAAGAAAGAGAAGGAGATGTTGTATTGTCAGTCTTCACAGGCTGCCAATGATTTGCCAGACATAACACATCTCTGTGAGTAAATGACTACAAATATGAGGCAAACAT